>NC_089315.1:25658431-25685931 GCF_036669915.1 Pocillopora verrucosa | reverse complement strand
ATCTTCACACGATGTCTCAGCAGATCATCCTTGGTTGTCAAAATAGTGGGTCTATTCGAGATAATTCTGTGTCGCTGATTGTGGTCAATCCCTATATCATCTAGAATTTTAAACACCCTTGATATTTTTTCTACAGTCAGTTTCCTTAAATCGATCTGTCTGCGGACCCTTTGAACACGAACCCCATTTTTTTCCAAATATTTGCTGACTTTTGCACGTGCTGTTTGTGACTGTTTCATCTCTTCTTCCGATTTTTCCTCCTCGTGCACGGTCATCTGAGCTTTAGATGCTAATTTTCTAGCAAATAAAAAGCTTATAGCACTTGACTGGCCTCTCAATAACAATGTTCGAGGCGTTGAAGCAGTACGAAGTAGAATGATCTTGTGCACTAGATTCTGACGCAGAGACGCCATTTTGGAAAAGTTACTTAAGCTCTCTCCCCAGTCAACACTCGGCTCACCGATGCTTTTATAGAATTAAGGGTAAAAGGAAACACGGAAGGTCCAAAACGTAGGTAATTCAAGCCCCTTGAAACAAAAAGAGAAATATGATTCTCTTCCAAAGTGTATTTTCTGTCTCTTACCTTTGTTAGTTGATATACAAAATAATCAAAAACAAAAACATGTCTGTTTAAAGCCTCGACCTCTGGTAACCTAAAGCAACACTTAATAGCCTCGGGTCCTAGGTTCCTGGATAGTGATGCCTTAACTTGGTGGGATCTTATTTCATAGAGAGGTTTAAAGGGAAGCCATGATCAGCTATCGAGCTAAGTGACCCATCCAGCCGGAGCTTATCCCAGTTTCTGTGGCATGAGGTAACTAAGAGTGTTGCACTCCCCTGGATGGGATGCTCCTGGGAGGAGGCAAGGGGAACCATAGGAGTGGGGTATCTTGACCAGGAACACAAGAGGTAAAGACCCAGCGAGGTCTCGAACCCAGACCTCTCGACCTGAAGTCCAGTGCTATCTGAAAGGCTATTACGTCTCCCATAGTTCTTAGAGAGGAGAGACAATAAAAGACAAGTCATCCTTGTGTATGTCAGTTATACCGAAACACGTCCATTGATCCTATCAGCCAACTCATCCTCTAATCGAGTATTAAAAAAATTATTACAAGGAGCTTTATTACAGCGCATGAAATTTGAAAAAAGTTACCTGAATTATAAAGCTTAACGTTTGCAGCTCCTTTCATCTCAACTGAAAGCTCGAATGGAATGTATTTTGAAATCAACCTTTACAAATATCATATACAAGCAGGGATTCAAGCACACATCTAAAATGACCTATAATGGGGGCGAGGATTGTAGAGAGACAGTTTTGTGGACAGTCATGGCGTAATTTCATCCCCGATGACCGCAGATGTCAAAAAAAGGATTGCGTTCCGGGAACATGGTCTGCGTGGAGTGCCTGCTCGCATTCGTGTGGTCCGCGTGGAACTCAATACAGAAGGCGACCTATCGCCAAGCCTGCACAGCGCGGAGGAAAATGTTTAGTCACCACGATAGGAGCTAAGGCTAATGCCTGCAAAGTCACCACACCCGGAAAATTAAGGAGGAATAGAATGCTAGTAG
The DNA here is from genome assembly GCF_036669915.1 of Pocillopora verrucosa. Lineage (NCBI taxonomy): Eukaryota > Metazoa > Cnidaria > Anthozoa > Scleractinia > Pocilloporidae > Pocillopora > Pocillopora verrucosa. The sequence continues at coordinate 25,684,362 of NC_089315.1, read as the reverse complement.
TGCTACTTTCATTAAAAAAAAAAAAAGCAAAAATTACGCTCATCTTTCCGAGTTATGCCATAAATTATGCTAGCACAATCTGTAAAGACCTAGTACCTTAGGCCTCGAACAGATAACATAATAAATTCCCAGAAATATTTACATTTTTGTAAAATGTATTCAATTTGTAAACTATCAAAATTTCCTTGATGTACAAGGGATCTATCGCGTAAATATTCAGGTGGTAAGAGTTTTACCCTTTTATATGAAAAACAGTCTTAGCATTTTTAACAGTGTCCTGATCTTCCCATTTCTTTTCGGTCCTTTTCCGCTAGAAAAAGATCCTGTGAACGGCGGGTGGCTTAAACACGAAAAGCAGAATAATATAAAACTTGTAATAGACTGCAAATCACTGAGACTGGCGGGAGTTAGAGACACGTTCTCCTCACTTACTTATCTTGTTCTCGTAGTGTCCGGAGGATGGAGTAGTTGGGGAGTCTGGTGCGAGTGTACCAAGACCTGTGGGAGAGGGTCACAATACCGCAAGCGATCCTGCACTAAACCCGGAGGGACCGGCTGTGTGGGACCCTCCAGAGAATACAAGTCGTGTATGATCAAACAATGCAACTTAGGTGAGTAGTTAGGTGCGTTTATTGTTATGTTTCCGATAGAAAGGCACCAATCGCTACACGAACGCATTTGTGTCCAATCGGTAGAACTTTTTTATACGTGGTTTTTCCTACAAAGACAATTTATATTAAATGAAACTGTTATTCATTTAGGCGCACCATATAGCTTTAACCTTTTGTAAATTTTATGCAGTTCAGCCTTAGGAGGCTGCAAATTTGAATATTTCAATAAACTATCTATCTATCAATCTCACTCCCTCTCTATTTGCCAGTGTAAGCAAACCTTTGGCACAGGACTCACAATGGACCATTCAGATTGCTTGGCAGAATGAGGAAAAATAAACACGCTCTAGAAAGGCCGATACTTTGACCAGCAATACTAAATGTAAAGGCTAATGATTTGAACTGTATGAACCATTTTTAGATGGAGGCTGGTCTGCTTGGTCAAGCTGGGGACAATGCAAGGGATCCTGCGGAACGGGATTACAGACGCGAAAACGGTCCTGTACGAACCCGCCTCCTGGATATGGAGGAAAGAAATGCATGGGCGCATCTCAACAGCACAGGAATTGTATCCTTAGTAGGTGCCGGGGTGAGAAAACTCACATCGAATTTTTACAAAAATGAATATGAAATTGAAATGAGGAAATGTAAATCTATATCATTAGATAAATCTGATCACCATCAGCTCTTCTCTTACCTTTTCAATTTCCCCTTCTTCATCAGATGGAGGTTGGTCTGCTTGGTCAAGCTGGGGACAATGTACGGGATCTTGCGGGACGGGACTACAGACCCGAAAACGGTCCTGTACAAACCCGTCTCCTGGATATGGAGGAAAGAAATGTATGGGCTCGTCCCAACAGCATAAGAATTGCCTCCTCAAACGATGCCCAGGTGAAATATTCAAATACATATGAAAGGTTGCCTCCTTAACAGTTAGGGAGTTGGTTGTTTGCGCACAAAGTCGGACACGCAAGACTTCTTGCTCATGCGCACAGGGACTGCAGAGGCTTACGTTAACTCACGCTTGGGTTACGTGGGACAAAATGTCTACTTTCTGATGAGGATTAGCAACACACAGGCTCGATTGCGTGGAACCCTTCCGCCTTATGTATAAGACAAACTATTCATGACTGATTGTAAATGGACCATTTTTGGAAGATTATGGGAAGATATTTCTGTCGGTGAGCATATGGACACCAAACATTGCGGTTCGATTCCAAGTTGACAAACCAGTCAGTGAGTTTGTTGAAAAAAAAAAAATACACGTCAACTATCGGAAAAGTACACAATTCAACAACTAAAACAGAAAGGGTAAAGGAAGAATTTCTGCATCTCTCATTGTTTCTTTAACAATTGTTTTGATCGTTTTCAGTAAATGGAGGTTGGAAGCCTTGGAGTAAATGGCGCGCATGTTCTAAGACGTGTGGCACTGGGTCACAGTACCGCACCAGGAGCTGTACCAGGCCTCGCCCGGCATATGGTGGTAAGAAGTGTACTGGGCTTGCTAGCCAGACCAGGAGATGTAATACTCATCACTGCCCTGGTAAGTAATGGATTGGGAAAAATCGATCACTGCTTTCTATTTGGTTACATGTTATCGGAAATTGGTGGAAACGTCTTGGTAACAAATCTTGTTCGATTGTTAACGTATAACAAGCGCGGATATTTTTAGAGTTTCGTGGCAGATTTTATTTTATCCTGTTACGAGACCAAGTGCTCAAACCTCCCCTTCCCCGACCACTGTACGTCTTGGAAAAAATATTCATACATGAATATCTCTTTCAGTTAAAGGAGGCTGGAGTCTTTGGAGTAAATGGTGTACGTGCTCTAAATCATGTGGGACTGGATCACAGTACCGGACAAGATCCTGTTCCAGGCCTCCTCCTTCATACGGTGGAAAACATTGCACTGGGCCTAGCAAACAAACCCGGAACTGCAACAATCGCCGTTGTCCTGGTAAGAAATAGATTTTAAAAAATCAATAGTTGTCTTCGATCGTACCTAATATTTTGAATGGACACCGAGGCAAGATAAATCAATGTAATTCTGTTCCTTATTATTTGTTCGTTTTGAGCAATAACACGGAGTAACCTGATATCGGTAAGAGCACTTTGTAAATCGGGTCAAGTCTTTGGGGTGTGGCAGTGTTTTCTCTGATCTCCTGTTAACAAACTTTTTTAAAAGCATTGACATTATGGTCATGGCGGAATAGACTTGAATGAGGAATGGGAAGGAGTTTTCTCACAAAGTTAACATTGGTCTTAGAGGATAGACATGGCGGGGCAAACATGCCCCTAACATCCTTTACCTTGTGTCAGTGGGTTAACTTACTGCTGATCGTAGATGCCCACTATGGATCAACAAAACAGTGATACTAAGTTAGGCTGTCACCTTAATTTTAATTGAGATAATCAAATTTGTGTTTGATTCTAATTTGATTTGGTATCACATGCTAAAGGAATACTTCCTCGGCTATTGGCTCCAAACTATCGCAAACGTTCGAACGTCAAACACGTTTCTTGAGTTGAGAGGCATGATCGAGTTTATGCATAACTGAATCATCTGTCAAAATAAGAAACACATGGAGCCAAATACATATATTTTGCTGCTATTTTGTAACTGATCTACTTATTTGTCATTAAAGTGAACGGAGGCTGGAGCCTTTGGAGTAAGTGGTGGGCGTGTTCTAAAAGGTGTGGCACTGGCATTCAGTATCGTACAAGGACCTGTACCAGGCCCCGCCCAGCATACGGTGGAAAACGGTGCACTGGGCTTAAAAAACAGACTCGGAATTGTAACACTCATCACTGTCCCGGTAGGGAATAAAAATAAAAATTCGATGTTTTTTTTTGAGTTTCTTAATATTTAGTTTGTACAAGTAAACAAGACGGTATCGGTTATTTCATGTATATGGAAAATGATCGTATCAGTTGTAACTCTGAGCCAATTTTTTTACAGCTATTAAGAAAAATGATCCAGCACAATTAGACGATAAAGCCGAATGAATAAAGTTTACGACAAAGAACTTACACAAATGATACAAACAAATGGTCTTCGAAGTTATGCAAAAAAATAAATTAACAGAATAATGATAACAGTAATACACGTGAATACAAAAGAAAAAATACGAATTAAAAATAAATAATGCCGAAGTGGCGGAAACACCAGGAGATAAATTCTGAATCCATGAGTAGAACTCCCGGGTAACACAGGCTAGTGGGTTTTATAGGAAAATGGGTCTGCTTGAAGGTTACACAATCGCTGGAAAGTTGATATGCATAGATGTCTGAATATTGGGATAAACTCCCCTCCCCATCCACCTAGTTTTTCTTTTTTTGCTGCTCTTTCTCTCTCCACAAAATTACGCACATTATTCAAAATCCATTCTTTTCAGTGAGGGTAGTGTGAAATTATATAAACAATAGCCTCCATTTGGTGCAAAAATATGCTTGCATATTTTTCTGTAGACATCATCTGTTCCAAGAAGAAAATAGAAAACTGAGAGTGAAGTTGGAAGAAAACTGTGAGCTACAAGGAACAGATAGTGTCCAACGACAAATAAACCTGCGTATTTCTACACCAAATGAAAATTAATGTATTAGTTTAAAAAATTAATCATTAAATTACAGTCAGAATTGTTTTTGAATGTCTTTAGATTCTTTCCTGGAGTATTTTTGTATTGTGTGGTGGGAGTGCTGGTAAATAAAGGAGCAGGGAAAACAGGAAAGGAAATCATCCCGAACTCCAAATTTTGGTCAGATCTATCAGGATTAATAGCAGTAAGTGAGCTGTTTCATTCACTGATATGAAGAAGATTGTGAAGAATACATTGTGGTGTGAAAATTCATTGGGAGTCTATTAACAATTTTTTTTCTGTTCTGGGGAATTAATGTTTGTGGCTCAAGATGGCTGAAATCTTGTGTGAGAATGACAATTTTGCAATCAAGCAGGAGATAAAAACAATGAAGAAAAATATATTCAAATTTTTCTATATTCAAGTTTTCCTTTCCTATACAAGGGAAAGATAAACAGAAGTTGGTCAGCACATGGATATTTTGCAATTTTGCGATTCTCGCTCTCTTGGACTGGTTTTGTTGTTTGGTCTAGGGGTATGTTTATTGGATATGATATTGATTAGCCTCTGCAGTTCAAGTTATGGGCTCACGGAAAGAAGTGATGATTCTAACTTTATAAAAGAATCTCTTAGTTTCTCTGACCGTGCATACTGCTCTTAATGCTCTTGCTTCTGTTTAACCCTTTAATATTTTCATTGAGAGGACATACCACCCTCTCACTCGCAATCTATTTTTCTGTACGTGAACCTCCCATCATCGTTCTGTTTTGTGTTGCCCCGCACTTTAGCTCGAAAAGAAAATGTTTTTTAATCAGTACTTTCTTTTTCAGGATGGGTTTTCCTTTGTTCTTGCTAAGATCACTTGTTCTCAGATGACCACCTCACGACAGAGTTACAATTCCATGTAATCCAGCCTAATATTTTAGAGCTTGACGCGTATACAGTCTCTATTTTTCCAGTAGGTTTTTTTCATGACATGCGGCTAGATAGAACTTAGTAACTCCAGTAGTAATTCAGTAAAAAGAAGCGGCTTAACTGATAGTTGAGATAAAGGCAAAAGATAATTAGTTAATATAACCCCTTACAACTTAACAATAATATGAATTATCTCCACGCTGTTGTCCATAAAATTCCTAAAGTGCAGATAAGGAAAATTTGTTTAGTAATCAAGAGCTTCTTTAGTTGGTGAGCATTTCCTTTGTTTTCGTGTCCTGAATGAGTGATTCGGGGATGATATTGTAAGGAGAAATTAGATGCTAATCACACTCAGGGGATAAGTGTGGCGGGTCCCCTCACTTTATAGACATAATTGTACAGTCTGTAAACTATTCTGACAAAGTGTGAATGTTGAAGACGACTGAAGAAGCGGAACGCGAGGAGTAACGGTGGTGGCCAGGAAGGGGGGGGGGGGGGGTAGGGTAGAATTCGTCTCACCAAGCTCCCTTAGGGTACACTTCCTCATCACGTGTTGTGCTCATGGTGAATGCTTGTATTCGCTCTGCTTGTCTAAAAAAGAGGGATAAGTGAACAGAGTGGAAACAATTTTTGAGATGCAGTAGAGGGAACGCCTTATGGAATTAGCTCTAAACTTTTGTCAGCTAAAAAGATTTTGAACTATTTTTCGATGATTTGTCAGAAACACGACTTTCCGTCCTTGTCGTAGCCATTGATAAAACAAAGCTGATGACTTTTTTTGGCTTAACCCTTTAACTCATAAGATCTAGTTGTTAGTTATCCCATCGAGCTGCTACACATTTCCTTGTGAATTAGTGAAAACTCGGAGCCTCAGGAACAAGACATTGGGCAGAAAGCAGTTTGATAATCAATAGATATTGTAAAATTCAGTTTACTTCCTTAACTAGCGAACACGGCAAGGGGATCATGACTATACATTCACTGATTTATGAATCGCATACGCTAATCCTTTCGTAGGTATTAAAGATCAATCAATATCAGTGGCGATGGTGATTTCACGTCGCTATTTTGCAGAGGACGGCTAAGAAATGACCAAAGTCTTAAAACGCACATGTTGTTCTGCACATGTTGTTCTGCACATGTTGTTCTGCTTATTACATCTTTTGATTCTTTTCACGTCCACATTGCCGTCGCCGTCGTGTTTGCTCAAGGTCCCTAATAAAGTGAATTCGTAAAGCTCGTTCGTTACATGCCAATGAGTTTCAATGATCAGTAAATGCTAATACGAAGAACAACTGTTGTGAATATTTATTCAAACACGTCTCGATGAGTTAGGAAACGAATTATGCGAATTCTCTCTGATAGGAAATTTTCGTGGAAGCGTTGCCTGCAAAATACTCAAACAATTTTGTATTTACATTTCTATCGAATATCAGCCTGAAAGAACAATGAAGCACAAAATAAATTTTGCTAAAAACTCTACTAGATATTGAAATACCATGTACCAAGCAGATTGATCGAGAAGAAATTTGCTTCACAATTATAGTCATCGAAGACTGTCGCTGGTATTTACTGTAATTGCACGTGCAAGACGAAAAATAACTTTGGCTAGATTACAACAGTTATGACAGCTCGATTTTGCGCCAACGGAAAAAACATATTTAGGTCTGAAATAGCGATAGAATGTTTAGGGGGATAGGAAAGTATTGATAAATACACAAGAGTCAAAAGCAGTTAACGAAATACCCTCGTGCAGTCTGGTAAAAGATTTGGCACAAATTAAGTGTACAGTCAGTAATCTGTGTAAGAATTCAAAATGGCGTTTGATAAAACGGAAAGCGCATCTGGGAACCAGGTTTGATTTTCGAGTTCGGTTGGAGAAGCAACCAGCATAATTGGTGAGAGGATTTCGTATGGAAGGAGTTGGACTAAAAGTTTTACTTAAAAACCCTGATTCAAATTGCGAGTGCTAGAGCACGGAATCACGTCCTCTTCGGAGCAAGATGAGTGCCAGTGAACTAAGCAAACAGTCATGTAAAAAACGTTCGAACGACCGTAAACAAACAACCTCGAGAGCCTACATCAGCAACCCGTCAACAGCACGACTAATTGATTTTAGTATGTATCACACAGGTGAATAATGCCTTTCGCGCGCGCAGATTGGCTGGTTCGGAAGTGATTAGAATGTACACCTCGGGGCGTCTGAAGAGACAAAATCGCGCGTCAGCAAATTAATTTCGGACCATTTTTTGTGTATTGAAAAAATAAACTTTCTTTTTCGGTTTTTTGTGTTACGTACTAAAACAATTATTCACCTCAGTGTCGGTGAAAGTGGTGGATACAGTCGAATTAAGCGGCGCCATATTGAGCGGTCACTCTATATTAAGCGGTCCGTTGCCAAAGTCAGAAACTTTTTTCCTTAACTTCTCTATCGTTTTTTCACACCCCTAGTCTGTAAACCAGGTAAAAAATCATACGGTAATGGGGTACTTGAGGACCCCCCTCCATTGCTAATGGCCTCTTAACTGATGAGGCGGATGACTCATGACGTATCTCATGGTATTTTTTATCGCCTTGCGCCTGATTGTGTTTGAAACTCGACACCAATAAAACAAACTTATGCGCTTAGATTCATGGGGTACCTGAATGATCTTAAGGTGGTCTTTAGCACAATGTGGGAGTACCTGGTGTAGCTGACGGTTCTCCGTAAGATTTGAACAGTTGAAGTGCGTCTGAGGGTTAACACCCGAGAGAAACGAGAGAAACGATAAAATGAAAACATTCAGAGAAAAAAAACAGCGAAAGTGTTTCTAAAGATACGGAGTGTTTAGAAAAACCGTAAGTCTGATAAATTAGAACAAAATTTAGCTGTTGTTTTACAAAACAGCGTTTAAGCCATCTTCAATTGAGCAGAAATTTTTATCTAGACATTTATTTTTGTGAACAGTGTCAAGAGGGCCCAAAGCTCATAGTGAAAAGACAGTTATTTAATTAAATAAACTCTCTCGCAGAGAATCCCCGAGGCTCACTGCTTGCGTAAAATCGCGGTTTGGGTTTGACCTCATGTAAATAAGCGGCCCGTAGACCCCAACACAGCCGCTGATATATTGTCTTAGCACCGATATACTGCCGTGATGACAAGTTTCATGAGACAAACTCAATTAATATGAAAAGTAAGGAATATTACCATCGCCGGGCATATTGTCCAAACATGAATGATGCTTTGGTTTATTACACGGCTTGAAGGTGCCAGGTTTGTATTCCACCCAACTGGATTTAAGTCCTAGTTTTATCCAGGACTGGGAATGTTTAAGAACTTCTCTTCCATAACGACCTCTCGCGTACCAACCAGGACTGGCCACCGTGTTAATCCATCTACCTCTTATGTTTGCTTTGGTAAACGATGCAAGGTTTCGTAGCTCTGGTGGGGTTTGGTGCAAATTTGTTAAATTCCACAACCCCCCTATGCTCCACTTGTCACCACTATACCGGATCGATTAGGATTTTAATAACTGGGATCTGAAAATGTATCGGTTTTGACAGTTTTGCATGCGGTTTCCGGTTTTAATCGAATTTTTTTTAGGTTTTTCGGTTTTGGATGATTTTTTCTACGGTTTTGCGGTTTCTAATGAGCCTCAATGCCCCCCTCTTTAAGTGTTTCCTTACTCGGAACTGGTTAGATCAAATGACCACTACAAACCGTATAATATTAAGCCAAGCTTTAATAATTATTCGATCTAAAAGAAATACATTTATAATTCGCAATTAGAACAAACGGAAATCAAGTCTTTATCTTGTAACTAAATTAAAAAACTTCAATATAAACTAACTTCTGTGGCGGGTCGTTACAACAATCTCACTTTACGGGTTAGCAGATTCTCCAGGTAAGCGGATTTAGAGACAGAAAAACGATAACAAAATAACTTCTTTCTCACTTCGATTCTCCTGAAAAACTGACTTAAAACATAATAATCTAACGCTTTTAAATCAATCTATTGAATTAATGTCAATCACGATTCTTGTCATCGAATAAATCTGTCAACACGAGGCAACGCCTATTTATTAAACGAAACATTAAGTAAGGCGTTGAACTAGAGCAACTTGAGTTTAACCAGGCGGGATGGGAATGAAAAATAGCAGCGGGATACGGGATTAGATACCTTCGAAAATACTCCCACTGCGCCTGTATCTTGCTTTCCTTGCGTTTGCGTTGGACTTGTGAGCATTTGCATCGCACGTGTGAACCAGGCATTAATACGGCGCCGCTCAATACAGGTCTGACTATAATTATTGCGTAGACAGTAAAGCTGTTGTAATTTTTAATTGGTTTAACTAAACGTGGTTTAATATTACTGTCTGAGATGGTAATTTTGAGCTCGGTTGAGAAATAGCGATAGATGAAAAAAAAAAACAGAAACCTGAAGGTACATTTATCCTAATTTGTCAAAAGGTTCCACAGGGGTGCTTCTAAGTTGAAAAATGTTTATTTTTGTTTAGGTTAGGTATTTAATAAACTGGTGGCGTATGCTCCCAGCTCATGGTTAAAAAATTTGAAAAGAACTATTGGGGTACTTTCGTTCGTCCATATTTAATAATTGAAAAACACCTCCGTTGTCGGATCTTAAGATCCCTAATTGAAACTGCAAGTGATCGGCTCCGACGTTCTCCTCGTAACTGAAGCTGCTCCACATACAAAAGAGAAGTGACAGTGAAGAAGGAATGGGATTAGGAATCTAACGTCCCAAAACTCTCCTAATCAGTCGAGACAACACAGTAAGTGAACATTCATTTATCTAACTAATCGGATTATCATTTGTCCGCTCTAAAAATTATTTGGAAGAAAAAATTGATCATGATATCGTGTTTTTTAATCCTAGTATGTCTTTCATTTAGTAAGAATGTGGTGAGACGAGAAGAAATCGTTTTCATATGACTAGTAAAGTCGATAACACACAATCTTCCTTTGCCCTAAGAAAGGTACTATGATTTTACAATTGCGTGAGGCGCAACGGAAGTTTGGCGATCACATTTTGACGTTGAAATCGTGTTGTTGTCACGGGCAACTGGCCCCGTTTCGAGTGGCAACGTGTCGTTTGACTTCTTTTGGCGGGCTTTCGTGTTTGACGGTTGGTGACGCTCGGCTCTTGAGATTTGGTAACCATTCGAAAAGAGGAAGGTTGCCAGTGACAACAACGTTATTTTACGGTCAAACCTTGTAACCAGACTTTGCCATGAACCAATGACTCGTCGTGAGGTCATGTGAAAACGATCCACAAGTCGGCTTTTTAATCTCTTTTGATAAGCTATCTTTACGTTTCCTTCTTCATTGGCCTCAACACACAGCCAAAGCTCACGGGCAGATGTTTTGATTCTCGCATCTGTGATAACAAGTTTCATGAGGCAAGCTCAATTAATCCACAAAGAACGGAATATTACCATCGGCTGGCAAATTATCTAAGCATGAATGATGCTTTGGTTTATTACACGGCTTGAAGGTGCCAGCTTTGTATTCCCCCCAACCACTTCCCAGTCCTTGTTTTATCCAGGACTGAGCATGTTTCAAAATTTCTCTTCCATAACGACCCCTCACATACAAAGCAGGATTGCATGCCGTGTTAATCCAGTTACCTCTTATATTCGCTTTGGTGAACGATGCAAAGTTTCGTAGCTCTGGTGGAAGATGCAGCCAATTTGTCGTGTTCCACATCCCCCAAACTTCGATGTAAAAGCCACGGAAACCCATGTACGTGAAACCATTAACTAATTTTCCCATTTTCTCGTTAAATATTGGCGGTTTATACCCGTAGACGGAGATACCTTTATTCCGAAAATATTGTTTTGTCTCATCTTTGCTAAATATTTCTATTTGTGTTGACATCATGATGAGATCTCCGTCGGCATCATACGGTAAAAGACCATCGAACTTAACACCACCAAGAATAGAACCAGAATCGAGTTCAAATGAAATATTTCTTTCATCACAGAACTTCTGAAGGACTGTCAAGAGATGTGCGTACTCTTCCAGGCAACAAATTGGGAGTAATTCGTGAGTTGCCTTGCACGAGACGCCAATATCGTCACAAGAGAATGAAAATTTGATCCCCTGGGGCAAAAGTACGCGATTAATCCCCCACTTTTTTGCCAAAGGTGTCCAGACATCTTTTTTAGTGCTCTTGGTATACGAAAAGTAATCCAAAGTGAAATACATAGCGTCAGGGCATGTCATCACTTGGTGGCCATCCTTTCTAATGCGCAAGAACCAGTCTTCAAACACTACTTCGTTTGGAAGACTTTCGTCCAGCTTAAACAAGTCTGTTTTAGTCAGAAAAGGTCCTTGCAGAAAATCACAAAACATGCATGCATTTTTTGAGTGAAAGTAGCCTTCTTGATATTCTAGAACGTAGTTTAGTAGTTTGGTTTGCACACATCCTACTTTCCAGTGACCAGAAATATTCCGAAATGCTCCCCCGGCAACTTTTACATTTGGTATCTGACTGACCACACGAATTTGTCTTTCTATTTGGGTGAACCATGAGAAGTGAACCACATCACGTGCGACCAGCACATAAGGTGTGGAGGCTTTAGCTTTAAGCATGTTCCACACTTTTGCTGCATTTGTATCATCGACTTTAACCACGTCAATGTTTTCGTACTCTTTGGCCATTTCTATGATATCGTCACTGCGCGTTGCTACGTAAACTTGAACTATTGGATAGGTATCATTGATACCCTTTATTACATTACGAATGTGTTTCTCATCTTCTTTTGGATATGCGACAGTGTTTATTAAAACACTTATGACGGAGCTAAGTGGTTTGACATTGATACAGTTAGTAAGGACCCAACCTGTAGAATAAAATGGGTAACCAAATTTGCTGCCTTTGTATTCTTCCGGACACACATTCAAACTGTGATTGTTCATGCCATTATTTGGAGTTGGTGGTTCTGATTTGCCGTCAAGGCGTTTGGCAAGGTCTCCAACCTTGTTAACAAAATCCGGTGAGGGTATACTTTTATGATCTAAGAGGTATTTTAGTTGGGAGTGGATTTCGTGAAGTTCCTTTCCAAAAGATTCCCTGAGCCAAGTTGATTCAGTTGTCTTTACATCTGCCTTAGTATCTTCACGTACCTTGGTTGCATCATTTCTCTCCTTTGTTGTATTCTCTCTTTCCTTGATTATGTTTCTACAGTCACATGTCTCAGTTTTCTCCTGGTCTGTCACCGCTTTAAATGGAGGTTGTAAATATCTGAAGATTTAACACGTTTCTGTTCTATAAATTATCTTCACTATGCTTTGAAGCTAAAAGTAACTATTTTGATGCACGCAGAAAGAATATTTTCTCGTTCATACCATGTTGTATGCATCAGGAACTTATTGGAACAACTACTATCCTTTGAAACTCAAAGTAATTATTTTGATGCATGAGGAAAGAACATTTTCCCGTTCATACCATGTTGTCTGCATCAGGAATATCTTTAACTACTGTTTCACTACAACTGCATTTTTTCCTTAAATTTGGTATAAGTGGATCATAACTGAGGCCACGGCTTCTACTTTGCAATCAAGGATTTCTATATCGAACATACCTGGACCTTGGTGGAGTAAATACACGAAGCGAAAGCAGTACAAAGATAAAAACGATTGTTACAATGGACCAACGAAGGTACCTCCAAGTTGCTGTGGACACCATGAATATTTTTAAAGCTGTAGAAGTAACAACAGATAGATATGTTAAAAATGTGGAGATATTGGCAACAGTGTAATGTACTCTAGTGGGATCTCGTTTTGTTAAACTCCACTTTATCTATAGCCTGTTCCAGCCTCTCAGGCAGTGGAGATTAGTGAATTGGTAGACGGACAGTAAATGGCCTTCGCGAAATAAGAGGAAGATCGAAGTCAAATGCAATACAAGAGAGTCCTTTCCTCGAATTGCTAAATGAAAGAATATGAAGGCATTGGAAGCTGTGTGGCCAAGTAGTTGCGGTGCTGGACTCGTAATCTAGTGGTCCTGGGTTCAAGTCGTTCACTCTGCTACTCGTTGGAATTGTTCTCGGTTTCTCAGGGCTCAAACCCCTTGGCTAAAATTTGTATGTAACCGACTGGTTTGCTTCCGGCCAGTTTCAAAGCTATGTTCACATACAATATTTCAATACACCCAATGTTTATTTAGTTTATATTGGCCCTGAAAAGCCCCATCGGGGGAGTGGTCAATTAATGTTATTGCCCCCTAAGCCAGAATCCGGAGAGGCTCTCTTTAGGCCTCCAGGTATGGGGAGAAATGAGAAATGACGCATGATCGATAAGCGAAAAAAGCCTAGATTTGTCTTGAATGCAGCTCGCAATGCATCAACAAAATGCCCGCAACTGGTACTGAAACTGACAGAGGAAGTGATGGTTCAGTTCTTCTCAGCAAACACCATTGTGCAGAAGCATATAAACCCAGATCCATTGTTTAGTTGAAAAAGTGGGTCGTGGTTGACAGAAAAATATTGGTTTCAGATGAATTTGTATCAGCAACAGCGTCATTACGTTGGTTGACAAGCGGCCTAAAAACCGTCTGCAATTAATTTTAATCGTTCACAAAAAATACCTAGAAAGTAAAAACGTGAGGTATTTGGTTACAGTTAAACTGAACGATGGAACTTTCATTCATTTAATATCTGAATTTTCTCAAATAATTTGTTCGTAGTGAAAGAGCGTGCGAAGTTTTAATTTCAGTTCTACAACAAATATACTCTCTCGGTGAGTCTTTCCAAGTCCGTTCAATTTGGACAATTGTACCGTAAATTTCACAACAGAAACTGAAGGAATTTATTGAGAAAAGGCTGCATTAAATCCCCTTGAGTCTCGTTGAAGTGTGCCATTCGAATTTAGTTTTGGTGGAAGAAAGACCAGATTTACACACGCCATTGCAGCAAACAAACGAGCAAACTCTCACAACTTAAAAATAAAAAAATTTGAATTTACTCACAATTACTGTCCTCGCCGTTTACTTAATGAACAGAGGTAAATCTTCGTACATGAATGGATCGTCGATGAGAGTGAATAATACTTTCCGTTAGATCATTGACTGTTTTTGAAGAAAACATTGTCGTGACAGTCCTTGTCAAACTAGTTCTATTGTTTTTCAAATCTTCTTGCACTTTTTTTTTACTTACGCGCTCTCTAATTGACAGGTGTCAGATTGTGACAGATACTTGTAAAAATAATGTTTCAAAGTTTGTTAAGAAGCCTTTTAAATCACCTTTATCGTTACGCAAATGAAAATGTTTCGGTGTGGCATCTCTCTTTAATTTGCATCACCTCTATTTTAACTACCATTTTCTCGCTCAAAAAACTGTTCAGTTTATGGAAGATCTTGCCGTATTTACAGCCCCAAATCAATCGGGTTCTTTCGGAAAGAATTTCGTCAAGTTTCAAAAAAAAATAAATATAAATAAACGTCGGTCTGGAAAATGCTGGCCTCGGCCTACGGCCTCAGGCAGTATTTTCCAGACCTCGGTCACAGCTTTTCACCATACGGACCTCCCACCCGGCAAATAACATATATTTCTTGACTGAACAAGATTAAAAGCCTGAAAATAATGAAGAAAAAATTGGCCTCCACAGGGTACTTTGATTTCAGTTTGAGCTTCCCAGTCATTCAGTTCTGACTTATCGTTTCAGTTTCGATCGATGTTTAGAAAAATCTTGAACGAAATGCAAAGGCGCACACAGAATGCAATGTTGTGGCGTGACCTGTCTGTACCTTTATTCAATGAAACATGGGCCTCCGTTTGAAACGACTGTTAGTTTCATACCAGAAACTGAAATAATTTACTCTCGATTTTCATGCGTTATAGGTGATTCGGACTTAATCTTCATCAACTATCTAGCGATAGACTGAGATGAAATCTCGAGCGCGTGATCGATTTGTTTATTACCCCAAGGCTTCTCTATTTGTTTTATAATAAAGAATCCGTTCATGGTTCTGCAGGTTCAAGGGGCTCCGAGGTCTGCTGATCCACAGTTTGACAACACGCAGACGGACTCTTGATCAACAATCTGATTTTATGTCCGAAGTTCTATCGCCCGAAAATTGATGAGGGTGAGGCCCGGATAAACTATCACGCTTAGAAATCGAGAGCGAACAATTTAAGTATTTTGTTGTAAATCTACTGGTCGCTCAAAACAAGTCTGGCTCATTTTGTTTTGTTTTGTTTTTTAAACCACACAGTGCTAGGCTTCTCGCGTCATGCATTATCCATTACGAAATAGACAGGCGGTAGCGAAGTCAGTCATATCGAAGTATTTCTTGAGTAAACGTGAGTGAATTTATGCTAATGTCGAATGGATAGAATAATAAATGAAAGCGGTCAAGTGCACCTTCTCGCAGCGTGGGTGGAGGAGAGAATTTCGCTCTCGCTCGATTGAGGTCCGACTTAACAAAATTTTGCGCGACAAATTCTTCCTTTCTTGTATCTTTGCTACGGTTCAAGATTTTTCCAAAGAATAACGCTAAAATTGTACAAGAAAGAAACTAAATTAATTATGACACGTGTCAAAGCCGTTTTCGTAGAAGATTAGCAAGGATGGGTCGCTCGTATAATCGTCGCCTTTAAGATGGTTTGCATTCTTCTTCTTCTTCCTCTCCCAGCATTTCGAGCAGAAAAAGGCTCTTGCTTGCAGATTGCTTCCGGAATCCATGGCTTCCGCCATGTCTACAATTGTATGCCAAATCAATCACCAAATAATAATTTTCTTCGATTAATTAATTTCGGTCTAGTAAAGTTCGGCGTTTGCATCAATTCAGCCAGGATTAACTAACTTAGGTCGGCCTATCATTGAATTCGATTCGGCGCGGCTGAAGTACGGCCTCTAAACCGGGCCTAAGAAGACAAATTACATGTACTTTTCCATGCTTTCTAGTAGCACGCGTAAGACGATTGTTCCGCAATGCACCTCATTTTATTGACAGTAACCTTAATCTAGCTGAAAATGGTCTTCTCCTCTTGACAGTATCAGGAGTGGGTTCTGGCGGTGGTAGTACATCGCGGAAAGAAGCAAAGATTTCTTTGTTTCCGCACTCCACTGTAACGAGTTCTAGAAAAGGATCCACCACTCTGACCGCGGCCGGTTTTCTGATGCCCTCGATGCTGATGAAAACTTCGTCGCCTGGCAGCAACTTGTTGAAATTCACGCTGGGTCTCCAACGCTTTCTGGAGCGAACGTCAATCATTGTACAGGGGCGAAGACAGTCGGCGCTGAGAACTGTGTCAAACTGTCAGCTCCAATCATCAAAGGTAACCTTGTTCCTGTCGCCATTTTGACTTAAGATGGTGCATATATATCATCGACCGTCATGAAGACCTTCGTATTTTTTTCCGATTTCATGAGCCGTAGTTTACGTCGTCGTGTACACGCGATTAATGAGCGAGATAAATGAACGAACCAAGATTTCTACTTGTTTATTTGTCGCTATGGCTACCAAACAACGATTGTAAAGGATCCCGGAACGAGGTTGCTCATTGGCTTGTTTTGGTCACGTGTGCAAACGAAGTGTTGATATGGTAAAGCTGAGTTGGAAGTGAGCGTGCACCTACGTGGAGCGGGAATCTACAACGTATACTTAAGCTTTTCGAAAAGTAAATAGACTACCGACGTGTTATCTGGAACTGACGGCAATAACGGGCTAAAAAGGAAGGTAAAATTCCGCACAGCCCCATACTACATTATACGTTCAGTTCTTGGATAGAGTGACAAAAACAATACATTACCATTGGGAAAACAGATTTGTTTTACGATAGTATGGGGCAGTACGGAAATTTTACTAAAAGGAATATTTCAGTAATGTTTTGCTTTCTTGGCGAAATCGATGGTCGAACCTCGTAAATCTGCCGCATTTGAGTCTTAACACAAATTGAAAACTCGGCATTTGAAAGGTAATTTAATTTTACATCTGATCGATTTTTAAACGATAGAACCTAATCAAGTTAACGCCACTAATTACGTCTATTCTTCTTCGATGAAAAGCGCTACGTTTCGGTTGTCTGCACAAGAAACAATACTTGCGAACACTGCGTACACGGGGAATCACATGATTGACAGTGCGTGAAGTTACGCATGCTCTCTTTCTCTTTTCTAGCTTATTTGCATTTTCCTGTGCGACGTTTTTCAATGGGCGCGATTCTGTCATGCACATCGACACAAACGTTCGTTTCACCTCGCGCAAAAGTTGTAGCAACACAATCAAAGAATTCGGCGTGATTTGAGATCTTCGCCGCACCTAAATGTGGAGGGATGTTGTTTACCAGATACGCCGGAAACTTACGTGTGTCTGTGGAAATGTAGGACGATAGTTTCAAAGAGCAGACGGAACGCAAGAGAGAACTGAGGATAGTAATAAAACGGCAAGTTAAAGTTGCCGTATGAAAAACACACCAACTGATTCACGGGAAACAAAAATTACTGAAATGCAAGCGTCTTCGTTGCACGAAAGGAAGTTTGGGTTGCCACATACGGTGTTACAGCGCCAAAGTCGGAGATGTGAATTTGATCACGGTTAGCTCGAGTAAGGGCTCTTTGGTCACGAGATCGAGCAAAGGGTTTCGCAACTTCGATATCGATCGCACCTACTGTAGCTTGAAGGACCTTGGATGGCTGGCCAGACCCAACAAGAAAACTTTAATCGGTTGATGAAAATAGCTTCCTAAGAAACCCGAAACTATGTGTGTTTTTGACATAGTCCTGAATCATCTGGTAGTTTATCATAATTTTCGATTACCCATTTGGGCTGGTTTACACATTCAAGTTATTATTACAACACTTACGTTTCAAACCGGATGTGCTCGTGAAGAAAGAGAAGACTCCGAAGAAGCCGTCGCTTAAAGTTAAACAATGTAAAGTATAAACTCTGGCTGTCAGTGAAATTCCTCTTTCGAATTGAAACGCAGAAGTTTTATCGACGAAGCTGCGACATGTGTCAACGAAAGGAGGAAAAACAATTTCTGCTTATATCCCATAATGCACCACTCCTTGCACCATTCTCACCAATATTTTAATTTATTTCTTCACAGGCAGGCCCCTTTCTTCTCTTAACGGCCTCCGGCCAAAAGTAATTTCGTAAAAAGACGCTTCAAACGGCCCATGAAGGCTGAAAAATATCACAAATACGTCGATTACAATTTCTTTTAACTTAATTGAGATATTCAGACCAAGATGTAATTTAGATATGCAATTTTCAGAGCTTTATTATATGAATAAACATAAACATATATAGACCTGTTGGGGTTCCATGTTCCGGTACGAGTCAGCACTAGGGTGACAAACCCTCACGTCAAAGAATGCCGCACGTTGGCACTCCCAGAACCCACGAGCATGAATGTCTAGCCTCGCATCAGATCCTATTTTGGATCCTCTACTCAGCTGTTCACCTGAAATATCTTGGAGGCTCGATCTCGACATCGCTACATACAGAAGTTAAGAGTTCGGCCTCAAGGTCTCTCAGGTCGTTGTGTCGCTGAGTAATAAACCTTCCCTGTTTACGTATCATTGCATGGTCTACCGTAAAGGTACCCCCGCATACACAAGTGGAGGAGAGATCATCAATCGGCCAGTCGTAGCTCAGTTTAATAGCGTCACGGAACTCTCTCTCATTCAGGGTGAATCCTAGTTCTTGCTGTAATTTTTCTGGCAATCGCAAAAATCGCGACTTCGAAATTCGGCTCTCGTTGGACTAATAATGTTCAATTAGAGTATGATAAAAACAAAGGGATATTTTCATTCGTTCATATTCCATGCTTGCTGGAAACTCCGTTTTCTCGTCACTTTTAATTTTGGATTATGCACCACTTCTGAAATTTTAGGCGCAAAGGGTCTTGAGAAAAGTGATCTTTGTTTCCATTAGATGACCCTCTGGGTTGAGTAAGCCCCTAGGGTACCCATTCAAACTGAAACTGCGTATTTCAATTTACGGAAAGAGTTAGAGATCATCGAAAAGCCTCATATCAGAACAGTAAAAACGTTGAATTTTCTCAATTATGATCATGATAAACGTACTTCTTCTAAGTATGTGGTATCTTGTTGATTCTGTGGTTCAGAGCAGTCAATTTTAGCTCCACTGAATAATTATGCAATACAGTCAGACGAGAATAGCCATCGAGGATGTCAATCAAAATTAAGGAAAATAATTTAAGCTTATGTATGTTCCCCATGTCAGACATTTCCTATGATGTTCGAACCGTTTATGTAGTTATCCTGTGGTTATCGGTATCTGTGTGACTGTGGCATAGAGAAACTTTGCGTTGTGCTACACCGCATACCTTCGTGTGCACCAAACCGCGCCCGCGATTATTTTCGCCATGGCGGCGAAAGAGATAAAAAATACCCTGAAAAATGCTCGAGAGTGTATCAAGAACAAAGACTATAAAGAAGCTTTCAAGCACTGCAAGGTACTGTTTACAATAATTCATTACTTCGTGTCCAATTAATTTTTACAATTTGTTGTCAAAAGTTGCCATAAAATTTACGGTAAAATTTTCTGGTGACAGGCACGCGTCGATCAGTATATTTACGTTCTTAATGTGTGGGATAACAAATTCTGATTATGACTCTCTTGTTCTCGAATTTGAATTTATTATACTCTCAGTTCTTATTTGTTCTTACTGCAGCATAGTGAGAGAAGCGTTATTGCATTAAGTACATTTACTTCAAACTGACTTTTTTTACAGGTCGTTTTGAAGGCTGACAAAACCAATTACAACGCCTTGGTCTTCTTTGGAAAATGTGCATCAGAACTGGGCCAGCTCGACCAGGCCCACGCGGCTTACCGAAAGGCAATTGAATCTGATGATACACAGCCCCTTGCTTGGCAGGTAGAATATTTTTTTTGTCCTTTTTAAAAGAATCATTTCCTTTTAAGAAGATCTAGGTTTATGTTGATCAGGTACGATTCAAACTATTGGGACTGTTAGTGTTTCTGAAGGAAACGTCAACTGCCATTTGTACCAAAACTGAAACACAGAGATTTTTCTTGGTGATGCACTGTTGCAAGCTTTCCTCTGATATGAAATTTGCTGTGATTTTGTTAGGAGCAGTGTGCAGAGAATGTCAGCAACCATCTGCCGCAGCCTTACACTTTTAACATGATCTTGTTCTGTACTGGATTAGCTTAATGCTTTACACCCTAACATCAGTTTGTATATTCTTCATACAGATCTCCATACATTTCCTAAGGTGCTGGAAAGGAGAATTTGTTTAACAATCAAGAAGTCCTTCAGTTTATTATTATTTCCTTTATTCTCATGACCCAAAGTTAATGTGTGATTTAAACGTGATATTGGAAGGAGACATTACATATAGATGCTAATCACTCTTAGGGGTCAAAAGGTAAAAGATAATATTAATGAGAAGTAAAAGTTTTTATGTCTGTTTTATATTTTTCATGTCAGGGTCTTGCTGCCCTTTGTGAGAAAGAAGAGAATCCACAGTATAAAGCTGAACTTCCTGGTGTCTATGAGAAATTGTTGCTGATGTATGAGAGGTGACAGAAGTGATGTGTATACTTTAAGCTCTTATGCTAAAACTAAGACTGCCAATAATGAACCTGTTATGTAAACCAACTAAAAACAGTATTCATTTAAATTCATCTGTGGTAAAATGATTGATTCATCTCTGAATCAGATTGATCATGAAACTGAATGAAAGAAGTACCTTGTTATCAAACTTACTCACATATGATTATAATTTAATTAACCCAACATGTACTCTTAACAATTTTCTCTCTGTTCACAGTGAAAATACAAAATGGTTGGAAATTGCAAGCAAACTGGCTGAAGTTTACAAGAAAAACAATGAAGCTCTGAAGGTATGACCCATGTGAATAACTGATCATTGGTTGTATTCTAGTCCAGCAGGTAATTTAGTATTAACAACTGAGTTGAAAACATAAATTGGTCATTGTAAAGGGTAAAAAAGCTGATGTTTCGAGCGTTAGCCCTTTGTCAGAGCAATTGATGAAGGGCTAATGCTCGAAACGTCAGTTTTTTTACCCTTTAGGTGGCCAATTTATGTTTTTAACTCAGTTGTTAACACTAAATTACCTGCTGTACTCTCCCACCAATGTAGCACCACAGTTTCTTTAGAAACTTAACCCCTTTATGTATTCAGCCTGATTTGTTTGTTTGTTTTTTTTATCTAATCTACATGCTTGTCCTTCGGGTGAGATTCATAGAAATCATTTTAAATATAAATTTGTTTAACACCAAATTATACACTCTAAGTTAAGTATTATATTTAATTTTTTAGGCAGTACATATGTGGGAGAAGATGGCCATGGTCACCAAAGACGCTGCTGAACAGTTTGGAATTTGGATGAAAATCATAAAAATCCTTGAAAAGGTGAATTTGTTGTTTTGTTGTAACACTTCAACCTCAAAGAGTGACCAGCATCTTATTCTCCTTACAATATCACCCCTGAATCAAGGACTAAGGTCACTGGAATAAAGGAAATGATCATCATTTATGGAAATTCTTGATTGTAGACCAAATTCTCCCTGTCAGTGCCCTAGGAAATGTATAGAGGACAGTATGGAGAATATGTAAAACTTTTATCCAACACTGGAAAGATGTCAACTGACCAACTTACCCTTTTCATTCCCAGTCTCATAGTATTAATTCTCTGTATGAACATCTCATATATTTCTTTTAATTTTGAAGTCTGAGAATCTGGTGTGAAATCAAATGATATCCCTATGTACCAAAAGTCATAGATTGTAATGAGCCAACTCAAGGTTCTTCCCCTTTGTGTGGCATTAAATCTTAGAAGGGTACTCTGTGCTTGAGATTATAGATGTACTAAAATCTGCAAACCCTGTCAAGTTGTGTTCTGAAAATTGGCACCATCCTCTCAACTAATCTGTAGCAACATTATGACTGATGGAGCTCAGTAGCTAGTGTTCCCTGTGCCAAGGCTTGTTATATGACTGTCAAATACAGTTTGTGTCAATGTTAGATTTTTCATGGGCACCTACTAGTTTTGATACCCAGTATAACTTGGTTCTGAATGGCTTTTGCCACTGCTTTGAGTGTGATATATAGGACATGAGTTTTAATTGCCAACACATTGAGATTGCTATTGATTTCAGTGGAACCTTGATTTAAAGAAGTGCTAAGGGACTGGGAAGTTGGTTCATTAAATTGGGGATTTGTTATATTGAATTATATTATATTTTTTCTTTTTTTCTTATGTTCTTCCTGTTTGTTTTTGTTTTTGTTTTTGTTTTTTTTGTGGGTGACATCACACTACCCAGCACTTTGGGATTGGAACAATCCTTTAAATAACGTTTGTGCTTTCATATTCACATCAAAATGTCTGTATTGAGTGACAATACACTGTACAGGTCTTTACATAGTGGAAGTCACTAGCAAGCGGAGAAACAAGGGCGTAAGCCAGGAAATTCCTGCCTCTTATACCTTTTTACTACAAGAAGCCTTCAATAGTAATAAAAGACAAAGAGAATAAAGCAGATCTGTAGATGTGTTGATAGTGTCAGTGTTGGCATTTATGATGAGTTGTTAACTGTGACGTTGTTCTATAGTTAGAGAATTGAAAGATTTTGATTCTTGTCGGTCTGTTTCGCATTTGCCTATTGCCAAGTGTTGACATTTGTTCGTTACGTTATCTCAGGGTATATTATACCTTTGAGCGTCTGGATAGTGTTCGTTATATCAAGGATTTTGTTAAATCGAGGCTCTGTCCCATACATTTTTCTGTAACTTTGGCCGGGCTGAAGAGTTTTGTTCGTTTTATAGACTTTGTTTTAAAGCAGTTCGTTAACTCGAGGTTCTACAATGATTTGAATAACATTTTATTTTGAAATTACTTTCAGAGAAAATTAGAAGAGGCTGGGTCTAAAAAGGTAGGCAGTGTTGTAATGAATTAGTGACTAGTTTTATTTCTCATAACAACCAATCAGATCTCCATGAATCTTTGCCACATACAGTACCGCTCGCGCATAAGTTAACTTAATTTACTTCATTGTAATAGCACTAAAACATTACCAACCACAAGCAAACTTGTTCGTTTCAATCAGCGTTCGAACCGACCTTCCCGACATGCTGTTACAAATGCGCATCGTAATCGGATTATATAAATGATTTATCATGTTCTAACGGAATTCTTTTATCAAAATAGCTATTTCTCACTTCGTTTAAAAAGACATCCGTAGCAACGGGTTAAGAATTTGTTCAAAATAAATTTATTCTCAGTGTGTCGTAATTCGGTAGAATCAATTAAGGCGCTCGTTTGTAACCAGTTGCGTTCTGAATGCAAACCCACACGCGAATACTTATTTCATAGCTTTTTTCATCGATGAATATGCTATTCTCGTAAACTGGTTCATTCATCTCGCCATTTACACAGAAACTGTTAAGATCTTCTCGTTTATTTTAATGGTGTTGTGTTACAGTATGGTTACCTGTCACGGCTACATCTTGTTCAGACTCGTATGCAAATTCTAATGGGAAACCGAATTTGCTTCGTGTCTCGGTATTTGTGAAATCATCGATCGATGCTCACAAAATTGCTCGGAAAAGGGAGACTGTTTTGAGAGATCTTGACATTATTGACAGACGCTTGCATAATATGCTCATGTACAGTAGTCTGTTGTAGCATTTTCGGATTTCAGATGTTTTTCGTATTTGACATTATTTAACAAATAGAGAAGCCTTGACTTTGCTCTGTTGTAAAGCACGCAGGAAGCGGCTAGAGCACGAAATAAGTGTAGGGAGAAACACGAGACGTAGTCGAGTGTTTCTCCACACTTCTTGAGAATTCCCCAGGCAAACTCCCAAGCATTACTTTCAATTTTCAAAACTTTATTTTCCAAAGCGTAGAACAGTGTCGTTACATGCTCTATACTCTCATAAAACACGATACAATAAGCCAATCAGAATCCCTGTTGGAATGGTTCAAATAATCTGATTGGCTGTACAAGACTAATGCTGTCAAAAATGTCAAACCATCAAATTTCACATTCTGCGGCAATTGTTTACAAACTTAGTAGTTTGGCAGGTCGAATCTAACACTTTTGCTTGCAGTTTTTTAGTCCCTGTTACAAAATGTGGAGGTGAAATGTTTCAGGGAAATCTGGCCGAATTGTGGCTGACAAAAACACGCAAGTTTTTCACATGACAAATAGTTGACAAACTGCTCAAGGCGATTTTTGCGAATGAACGACAGCTGAATTCACCGGAACATGAAGATTTCTCGGGATGACAGAGCCGTAAAACTTGGTTGCAGTGACTGATGTGACCTTCATCACTCAACGCATCGGAAAGGACATCAGAGCAAGCTCATGGTTGTTCACTCAAAGGGCGGTCGATGTAATTTCTGAGGCTTGCTTCACTGGTGATCTCCAAGCTAGCCACGTTGGACCTCAACATGATCGCAGTCGCTCTAACACCGTCATGATTCGTTTTGGCTATATATTTTATCATTCCTGTTTTGTTCTGTTTTGTTTTTGAACTCGAACTTTATATACTATACGAGTGTAGCTGTGTTTGATTTTTATTACCATTCGTAAGCTTGCAATTTAACTGAGCGTGAAAACTTTCAAAACTCGGACTGTCCATTTCGTTTTCTCTTTGAGGATTTTCGTCTCTGCTCACGTTATAATAGTGTCAATTACGGCGCTTGGCATGTTCATAAACCTTTGTTTGGTTGTTCCGTTGCTACTTGCCGGCTCGCTTGTTTGCAAATTTCACTTTCAATTAACGAAAAAAAGCTAGAGAGAAGAGTCCCGGAAAAGGTCGGACATAGTTCAAATTGGCAGATGGTGTGACAGCTGTAGCTCAGCTCTGTGCTCTAGCTCTCACACAGCACGCTCTTTCAACCAATGACAGCGCGCGCGATATCCAAACTATTATTATAAATTGCGATTTACCATAACTTGACCTTTTATCGTTGTAATATGATGCGCTCCGCTATGAAACAAATCATCACCTGCGATGCGGAATAATACTGTTTACATTCCTATGCGTAAACACCGAAGTGAATAACAAAGGCACAGGAGTTGCGCATTTTTTTTTTAGCGTGCGCGCAAAAAATTGGCATGTACACGTCTGAATACCCTACGTCAGAGCGTAGGAAATTCATCTGCGCAGTTGATATATACGCAAGCGGTACCGTATTTTAATTTGGAACTTTAAAGGATTTTAGTTACTTTTAAAACATTACAGGAGGAAAGAATCTTAAATCCTCATATCTGATCAGCTAATTGCACGCTCATAACTTGTCCAGCTTTTTATGATACAGGTTATGGCCCGGAATTTTTTTGGCGCCATTCACAGAAAAGGAGAAAAAAACAAACCAGCAGGAAAAATGTCTATGTTTATCAGGCTGGGCCAGTCTGTTTGGGAACAAACTATGTGTTTTGATTATCACATGTGTTACCAATATGAATGCAAGTATTTATCGCTATTAGTTGCAGGAAGCTTATGAGAAAGTCCTACATAGCGGCCAGCCTCAAGAAGCAACTAAAGATCTTGAAATACACTTTGAAAATTATCTCCGACTTCTGATTAACAATCAGGTAAATTGTAAATTCAGTAACTATTTGTTTTTCTGAACATGATGCACTCTCATTGGTGTGTAACATTTAGCCTTTGTGTGCTTCTGAAAGACAAGTTAAATATTCTTGGGCAGCTTAAAGTGGGTAAAATGTCGGCGTAGATATAGTTGTCTGGGAGAAATGAACTAAAAGAAAACTGAGGAATGTCAAAGTGAGCAAATATATAAGAACCATTCATACTCATTAACAATTGGTTCTGACATCAGCGTGTGTTCATCGAG